>NC_092791.1:6452500-6455000 GCF_047496795.1 Chiloscyllium punctatum | reverse complement strand
AGGGAGGGAGGGACACAAACACACAGCGAGGGAAGGGCACACACACACACGCACACAGCAAGGAAGGGACACGCACACACACACACACACACACACACACACACACACACACAGAGCAAGGTAGGGACACACACATACACACATCGAGGGAGGGACACACACACAGCGAGGGAAGGACACACACACAAACACACACACACACACCGAGGGAGGGACACACACAGGGAGGGAGCGACACACACACACAGCAAGGGAGGGACACACACACAGCGAGAGAGGGATGGACACACACACACACACATAAACACAAAGCGAGAGAGGACACGCACACATACACACAGTTAAGGGGATACACGCAGACACAGCGAGGGAGGGACCCACAAACACACTGTGAGGGAGTGCCACTCACATACACATCAAAAGGGACTCATACTCACAGCAAGAGGAGGACACGCACACACAGCAAGGGAGGGACACGTGCGCGCGCACACAGAGCAAGGGAGAGAAGGACATGCACACACAGAGAGGGAGGGACACACACACACAGCAAGGGGGGACATGCACTCACACACGCACAGCAAGAGGGACACACACACACACAGCAAGGGAGGGACACACGCACACACACACACACACGCACCCCGAGGGATGGACACACACACACACAGCGAAGGAAGGACACACACACAGCGAGGGAGGGACACACACAGCGAGGGAGGGGTCACACACACACGCAGCGCGGAAAGGACACACACACTCACAGCGCAGGAAGGACACACACACACACAGAGCGAGTGAGGGACACTCACACACACAGCGAGGGAGGGACATACACACAGCGAGGGAGGGACACACACACAGCGAGGGAAGGACACACACACTCACAGCGAGGGAAGGACGCACACAGACACGCACACGCAACGCAGGAAGGACACACACTCAAACACACACAGCAGCGAGGGAGGGACACACATACACACAGCGAGGGAGGGACACGCACACACACAGCGAGGAAGGGAGAAAACACACCCACACACCCTCACACACACAGTGAGGGAGGGACACACACACACACAGCGAGGGAGGGACACGCACACACACAGCGAGGGAGGGAGAAAACACACACACACACCCACACACACACAGCGAGGGAGGGACACACACACACACAGCGAGGGAGGGACACGCACACACACAGCGAGGGAGGGACATACACACAGTGAGGGAGGGACACACACACACAGCGAGGGAAGGACACACACACTCACAGCGAGGGAAGGACGCACACAGACACGCACACGCAGCGCAGGAAGGACACACACTCACGCACACACAGCAGCGAGGGAGGGACACACACACACACACACACACACACACACAGTGAGGGTGGGACACACACGCACACACACACAGAGCAAGTGATGGACACGCACGCACACACACACACACACACACACACACACACACACACAGACACACCCGGAGGGAAGGATACACACATGCAGCGAGGGAAGGGCACACACGCACACACACACACACACACACACAGAGCGAGGGAGGGACAGACACACTCACAGCGAGCGAGGGACACGCAGACTCAGCGAGGAAGGGACACGCACACACACAGCTAGGGAGGGACACACAAACACACACACACCGCGGGAGGGGCACACACATACACACACACACACCGACGCAGGGACACACACACACGCAGCGAGGGAGGGACCCTCACACACAGCGAGGGAGGGACACAGAAACAGCGAGGGAGGGACACATACAGGCAGCGAGGGAGGGGTCACACACACACACAGGCGGCGAGAGAAGGGCACACACACTCACAGCGAGGGAAGGACGCACACACACACACACACACGCAGCGAGGCAAGGACACACACACACAGCGCAGGAAGGACACACACACTCACACACAGCAGCGAGGGAGGGACACACACACACAGCATGGGGGTACATGCACTCACACACGCACAGCAAGAGGGACACACGCACACACAGCGAGGGAGGGACACACACACACACACACACGCACGCACACACACAGAGCGAGGGAGGGACACACACACACACACTGACGGAGGGACTCACACACACAGCGAGGGAAGAACACACAGGCACACAGCAAGGGAGGGACACACACACACACTGAGGGATGGACACAAACGCACAGCGAGGGAAGGACACACACACACGCACACAGCAAGGAAGGGACACACACACACACACACACGCACACACACACACACACACACACACACATAGCAAGGATGGGAGACACACACACACACCGTGGGAGGGACACACACACAGCGATGGAAGGACACATACACAAACACACACACACACCACACACCGAGGGAGGGACACACACAGGGAGGGAGTGACACACACACAAACAGCAAGGGAGGGACACACACACAGCGAGGGAGGGAGGGACACACACGCACACACACACGCACAAAGCGAGAGAGGACACGCACAC
>NC_092791.1:6435000-6440000 GCF_047496795.1 Chiloscyllium punctatum | reverse complement strand
GACACTGACATGCACATCAAAAGGGACACATACTCACAGCAAGAGGGGGACACGCACACACAGCAAGGGGGTACATGCACTCACACACGCACAGCAAGAGGGACACACACACACACAGCAAGGGAGGGACGCACACACACACGCACCCAGAGGGTGGGACACACACACAGCGAGGGAGGGGTCACACACACACACGCAGCGAGGGAAGGACACACACACTCACAGGGCAGGAAGGACACACACACACACACCTAGAGAGCGAGGGAGGGACACACACACTCACAGCGAGGGAGGGACACACACACACAGCGAAGGAGGGACACATACACTCGCAGCGAGGGAAGGACGCACACACTCACAGCGCAAGAACGACACACACACACCCACACCCACACACACACACACACACACACACACACACACACAGAGCGAGGAAGGGACACACACACACACACACTGACAGAAGGACTCACACACACAGCGAGGGAAGAACACACAGACACACAGCGAGGGAGGGACACACACACACACACACACACACACAGAGCGAGGGAGGGACACACACACTCACAGCGAGGGAGGGACACACACACACACAGCGAGCGAAGGACACATACACAGCAAGGGAGGGACTCACAAACACATACATCGAGGGAGGGACACACACACACACACACACACACACACAGCGAGGGAGGGGCACACACACACACAGCAAGGGAGGGACACACACACAGCGAGGGAGGGAGGGACACACACACACTCACACACACAGCGAGGGAGGGACACAGAAACAGCTCAGGAGGGACACACACACAGCGAGGGAGGGGTCACAAACACTCACAGCGAGGCAAGTACGCATACACACACACACGCAGAGAGGGAAGGACACACACACACACACACACACACACACACAGCGAGGGAGGGGCACACACACACACAGCGAGGGAGGGACACACACACACACACACACCGCGGGAGGGGCACACACATACACACACACACACCGACGCAGGGACACACACACACGCAGCGAGGGAGGGACCCTCACACACAGCAAGGGAGGGACACAGATACAGCGAGGGAGGGACACATACAGGCAGCGAGGGAGGGGTCACACACACACACAGGCGGCGAGAGAAGGGCACACACACTCACAGCGAGGGAAGAACGCACACACACACACACACACGCAGCGAGGCAAGGACACACACACACAGCGCAGGAAGGACACACACACACTCACACACAGCAGCGAGGGAGGGACACACACACACAGCATGGGGGTACATGCACTCACACACGCACAGCAAGAGGGACACACACACACTCAGCAAGGGAGGGGGACACACACACACGCACCCCGAGGGTGGGACACCCACGCAGCGAGGGAGGGACAAACAAACACAGCGAGGGAGGGGTCACACACACACACGCAGCGAGGGAAGGACACGCACACTCACAGCGCAAGAAGGACACACACACATACACACACAGAGAGCGAGGTAGGGACACACACACTCACAGCGAGGGAGGGAGACACACACACAGCGAAAGAGGGACACACACACTCGCAGCGAGGGAAGGACGCACACACAGACACACACACGCAGCGAGGGAAGGACACACCCACACACAGCGAGGTAGGGACACACAGCGAGGGAAGGACACACAGCGACGGAAGGACACACACAGCGATTGAAGGACACACGCACACACAGCGAGGGAGGGACACACACACACACACACACACGCACACACACAGAGCGAGGGAGGTACACACACACACACTGAGGGATGGACACAAACGCACAGCGAGGGAAGGACACACACACACGCACACAGCAAGGAAGGGACACACACACACACACACACGCACACACACACACACACACACATAGCAAGGATGGGAGACACACACACACACCGTGGGAGGGACACACACACAGCGATGGAAGGACACATACAAAAACACACACACCACACACCGAGGGAGGGACACACACAGGGAGGGAGTGACACACACACACACACAGCAAGGGAGGGACACACACACAGCGAGGGAGGGAGGGACACACACGCACACACACACACACAAAGCGAGAGAGGACACGCACACATACACACATTTAAGGGGATACACGCAGACACAGCGAGCGAGGGACACACAAACACACTGTGAGGGAGTGACACTCACATACACATCAAAAGGGACACATACTCACAGCAAGAGGGGGACAAGGACACACAGCAAGGGAGGGACACGCGCGCACGCACACACACAAAGCAAGGGAGAGAAGGACATGCACACACAGCGAGGGAGGGACACACACACACAGCAAAGGCGGACATGCAGTCTCGCACGCAAAGCAAGAGGGACACACACACACACAGCAAGGGAGGGACACACACACGCACCGAGGGAGGGACACACACACTCACAGCGAGGGAGGGACACACACACACACAGTGAGGGAAAGACACACACACTCACAGCGAGGGAAGGACGCACACACACACATGCAGCGAGGGAAGGACATACACACACACAGCGCAGGAAGGACACACACACTCACAGCGAGGGAGGGACACACACACACACAGCGAGCGAAGGACACATACACAGCAAGGGAGGGACTCACAAACACACACACATCGAGGGAGGGACACACACACACACACACGCACACACACCGACGGAGGGACACATACACACACAGTGAGGGAAGGACACACACACACACAGCGAGGGAAGGACACACACACACAGCGAGTGAAGGACACACACACAGCAAGGGAGGGACTCACAAACACACACACACCGAGGGAGGGACACACACACACACACACACACCGACGGAGGGACACATACACACACAGTGAGGGGGAATGACACACACACACACACAGCGAGGGATGGACACACACACACACACACACACACAAGCACACAGCGAGGGAGGGACACACAACGAGGGAAGGACACACAGCGTGGGAAGGACACACACAGCGATGGAAGGACACACGCAAACACAGCGAGGGAGGGACACACACACACACACACACACACACACACACACACACACACACAGAGCGAGGGAGGGACACTCACACACAGCGAGGGAGGGGTCACACACACAGTGAGGGAAGGACACACACACACACACACACTCACTGAGGGAGGGACTCACACACAGAGTGAGGGAAAGACACACACACACACACACACACACACACTCACTGAGGGAGGGACTCACACACACAGTGAGGGAAGGACACACACACACACACACACACACACCGAGGGAGGGACACACACAGGGAGAGAGTGACACACACACACATCAAGGGAGGAACACACACACACAGAGGGAGGGAGGGACACACACACACACACAAAGCGAGAGAGGACACGCACACATACACACATTTAAGGTGATACACGCAGACACAGCGAGGGAGGGACACACAAACACACTGTGAGGGAATGACACTCACATACACATCAAAAGGGACACATACTCACAGCGAGAGGGGGACACGCACACACCGCAAGGGAGGGACACGTGCGCACGCACACACAGAGCAAGAGAGAGAAGGACATGCACACACAGCTAGGGAGGGACACACACACACACACACTGAGGGAGGGACACAAACACACAGCGAGGAAAGGACACACACACACACGCACACAGCAAGGAAGGGACACATACACACACACACACACACACACACACACACACACACACACACACAGCAAGGGAGGGACACACACACACACACACACACACACCGAGGGAGGGACACACACACAGCGAGAGAAGGACAAACACACTCACAGCGAGGTAGGGACACACAGCGAGGGAAGGACACACAGCGACGGAAGGACACACACAGCGATGGAAGGACACACGCACACACAGCGAGGGAGGGACACACACACACTGAGGGAGGGACGCACACACACAGCGAGGGAAGAACACACAGACACACAGCAAGGGAGGGACACACACACACACTGAGGGATGGACACAAACGCACAGCGAGGGAAGGACACACACACACACGCACACAGCAAGGAAGGGACACACACATACACACACACACGCACACACACACACACACACATACACAGCAAGGATCAAGGATGGGACACACACAAACACACACACACACCGAGGGATGGACACACACACAGCGAGGGAAGGACACATACACAAACACACAAACACACACGGAGGGAGGGACACACACAGGGAGGGAGTGACACACACACACACACACATAGCAAGGAAGGGACACACACACACACACACATACACACACAGTGAGGGTGGGACACACACGCACACACACACAGAGCAAGGGATGGACACGCACGCACACGCACACACACCGAGGGAAGGATACCCACACACAGCGAGGGAAGGACACACACATACACACACACACAGCGCGAGGGACGGACAGACACACTCACAGCGAGCGAGGGACATACAGACTCAGCGAGGGAGGGACACACACACTCACAGCGAGAGAGGGACACACAAACACACACACACCGACGGTGGGACACACACACACGCAGCGAGGGAGGGACACACACACACAGCGAGGGAAGGACACACACACACACACACACACACACACACGCGCGCGCACACAGAGCGAGGGAGGGATACACACACTCACAGCGAGGGAGGGACACACACGCTCACAGCGAGGGAGGGAAACTCACACACACTACGAGGGAGGGACACACAAACAGCGAGGGAGGGACACATACAGACAGCGAGGGAGGGGTCACACACACACACACGCAGCGAGGAAAGGACACACACACTCACAGCGAGGGAAGGACGCACACACACACACACACATACACGCAGCGAGGTAAGGATACACACACAGAGCGCAGAAAGCATACACACACACACTCACACACAGCAGCGAGGGAGACACACACACACACACGCACACACACACAGCAGCGA